>NC_057425.1:22990860-22993588 GCF_019457755.1 Venturia canescens | reverse complement strand
TACGAGAAATCCTCGGTCGGTGGACGCCCGGTGCGGGCGTCGCACGACCGACGAAAAAAAGTCAGCACAATTACAGAGTCTCTGGGCACAAAACCGCGATGCTTCGTCTACGTAGGCTATCGGGAGAAAGGCGAATTTGGGATCGTCCGAATATCTCGAAAGTTGCGTATCTTGTGAGTTTACTCGTCGCTCTTGACGCGTGTTGCGGTCGAACGGGTAAACGGCGGGCTTGGATGCTCGCTCGAATCTTGAGTCCAATCCCACCGGATCGTCCACGTGTGCGTAACATTTGGTTTAACGAAATTCCCACTGTCCCTATCTCCGACGACGAAGAACCATAATTTCCTTTAGATATCGTCAACGCAAGCATGAGCGAGCTACGTAAAATCTCTCGGTCGGTGGACGCCCGGTGCGGGCGTCGCACGACCGACGAAAAATTTCGCCCAATTTCAAGGTACCTGGGCACGTAGCTGCGCATTTTCCTCGACGCACGCCATCGAGGGAACGAACGTCGTCGGGAGACGTAGCGAAACTCGTCACGTAGGGTCTAACGGGGAAACGAGAAATCCTCGGTCGGTGGACGCCCGGTGCGGGCGTCGCACGACCGACGAAAAAAAGTCAGCACAATTACAGAGTCTCTGGGCACAAAACCGCGATGCTTCGTCTACGTAGGCTATCGGGAGAAAGGCGAATTTGGGATCGTCCGAATATCTCGAAAGTTGCGTATCTTGTGAGTTTACTCGTCGCTCTTGACGCGTGTTGCGGTCGAACGGGGTAAACGGCGGGCTTGGATGCTCGCTCGAATCTTGAGTCCAATCCCACCGGATCGTCCCACGTGTGCGTAACATTTGGTTTAACGAAATTCCCACTGTCCCTATCTCCGACGACGAAGAACCATAATTTCCTTTAGATATCGTCAACGCAAGCATGAGCGAGCTACGTAAAATCTCTCGGTCGGTGGACGCCCGGTGCGGGCGTCGCACGACCGACGAAAAATTTCGCCCAATTTCAAGGTACCTGGGCACGTAGCTGCGCATTTTCCTCGACGCACGCCATCGAGGGGGAACGAACGTCGTCGGGAGACGTAGCGAAACTCGTCACGTAGGGTCTAACGGGGAAACGAGAAATCCTCGGTCGGTGGACGCCCGGTGCGGGGCGTCGCACGACCGACGAAAAAAAGTCAGCACAATTACAGAGTCTCTGGGGCACAAAACCGCGATGCTTCGTCTACGTAGGCTATCGGGAGAAAGGCGAATTTGGGATCGTCCGAATATCTCGAAAGTTGCGTATCTTGTGAGTTTACTCGTCGCTCTTGACGCGTGTTGCGGTCGAACGGGGTAAACGGCGGGCTTGGATGCTCGCTCGAATCTTGAGTCCAATCCCACCGATCGTCCACGTGTGCGTAACATTTGTTTAACGAAATTCCCACTGTCCCCCTAATCTCCGACGACGAAGAACCATAATTTCCTTTAGATATCGTCAACGCAAGCATGAGCGAGCTACGTAAAATCTCTCGGTCGGTGGACGCCCGGTGCGGGCGTCGCACGACCGACGAAAAATTTCGCCCAATTTCAAGGTACCTGGGCACGTAGCTGCGCATTTTCCTCGACGCACGCCATCGAGGGAACGAACGTCGTCGGGGAGACGTAGCGAAACTCGTCACGTAGGGTCTAACGGGGGGAAACGAGAAATCCTCGGTCGGTGGACGCCCGGTGCGGGGCGTCGCACGACCGACGAAAAAAAGTCAGCACAATTACAGAGTCTCTGGGCACAAAACCGCGACGCTTCGTCTACGTAGGCTATCGGGAGAAAGGCGAATTTGGATCGTCCGAATATCTCGAAAGTTGCGTATCTTGTGAGTTTACTCGTCGCTCTTGACGCGTGTTGCGGTCGAACGGGTAAACGGCGGGCTTGGATGCTCGCTCGAATCTTGAGTCCAATCCCACCGGATCGTCCACGTGTGCGTAACATTTGGATTAACGAAATTCCCACTGTCCCTATCTCCGACGACGAAGAACCATAATTTCCTTTAGATATCGTCAACGCAAGCATGAGCGAGCTACGTAAAATCTCTCGGTCGGTGGACGCCCGGTGCGGGCGTCGCACGACCGACGAAATATTTCGCCCAATTTCAAGGTACCTGGGCACGTAGCTGCGCATTTTCCTCGACGCACGCCATCGAGGGAACGAACGTCGTCGGGAGACGTAGCGAAACTCGTCACGTAGGGTCTAACGGGGAAACGAGAAATCCTCGGTCGGTGGACGCCCGGTGCGGGCGTCGCACGACCGACGAAAAAAAGTCAGCACAATTACAGAGTCTCTGGGCACAAAACCGCGACGCTTCGTCTACGTAGGCTATCGGGAGAAAGGCGAATTTGGGATCGTCCGAATATCTCGAAAGTTGCGTATCTTGTGAGTTTACTCGTCGCTCTTGACGCGTGTTGCGGTCGAACGGGTAAACGGCGGGCTTGGATGCTCGCTCGAATCTTGAGTCCAATCCCACCGGATCGTCCACGTGTGCGTAACATTTGGATTAACGAAATTCCCACTGTCCCTATCTCCGACGACGAAGAACCATAATTTCCTTTAGATATCGTCAACGCAAGCATGAGCGAGCTACGTAAAATCTCTCGGTCGGTGGACGCCCGGTGCGGGCGTCGCACGACCGACGAAAAATTTCGCCCAATTTCAAGGTACCTGGGCACGTAGCTGCGCATTTTCCTCGACG
>NC_057425.1:22978360-22980860 GCF_019457755.1 Venturia canescens | reverse complement strand
GCACGCCATCGAGGGAACGAACGTCGTCGGGAGACGTAGCGAAACTCGTCACGTAGGGTCTAACGGGGAAACGAGAAATCCTCGGTCGGTGGACGCCCGGTGCGGGCGTCGCACGACCGACGAAAAAAAGTCAGCACAATTACAGAGTCTCTGGGCACAAAACCGCGATGCTTCGTCTACGTAGGCTATCGGGAGAAAGGCGAATTTGGGATCGTCCGAATATCTCGAAAGTTGCGTATCTTGTGAGTTTACTCGTCGCTCTTGACGCGTGTTGCGGTCGAACGGGTAAACGGCGGGCTTGGATGCTCGCTCGAATCTTGAGTCCAATCCCACCGGATCGTCCACGTGTGCGTAACATTTGGTTTAACGAAATTCCCACTGTCCCTATCTCCGACGACGAAGAACCATAATTTCCTTTAGATATCGTCAACGCAAGCATGAGCGAGCTACGTAAAATCTCTCGGTCGGTGGACGCCCGGTGCGGGCGTCGCACGACCGACGAAAAATTTCGCCCAATTTCAAGGTACCTGGGCACGTAGCTGCGCATTTTCCTCGACGCACGCCATCGAGGGAACGAACGTCGTCGGGAGACGTAGCGAAACTCGTCACGTAGGGTCTAACGGGGAAACGAGAAATCCTCGGTCGGTGGACGCCCGGTGCGGGCGTCGCACGACCGACGAAAAAAAGTCAGCACAATTACAGAGTCTCTGGGCACAAAACCGCGACGCTTCGTCTACGTAGGCTATCGGGAGAAAGGCGAATTTGGGATCGTCCGAATATCTCGAAAGTTGCGTATCTTGTGAGTTTACTCGTCGCTCTTGACGCGTGTTGCGGTCGAACGGGTAAACGGCGGGCTTGGATGCTCGCTCGAATCTTGAGTCCAATCCCACCGGATCGTCCACGTGTGCGTAACATTTGGATTAACGAAATTCCCACTGTCCCTATCTCCGACGACGAAGAACCATAATTTCCTTTAGATATCGTCAACGCAAGCATGAGCGAGCTACGTAAAATCTCTCGGTCGGTGGACGCCCGGTGCGGGCGTCGCACGACCGACGAAATATTTCGCCCAATTTCAAGGTACCTGGGCACGTAGCTGCGCATTTTCCTCGACGCACGCCATCGAGGGAACGAACGTCGTCGGGAGACGTAGCGAAACTCGTCACGTAGGGTCTAACGGGGAAACGAGAAATCCTCGGTCGGTGGACGCCCGGTGCGGGCGTCGCACGACCGACGAAAAAAAGTCAGCACAATTACAGAGTCTCTGGGCACAAAACCGCGACGCTTCGTCTACGTAGGCTATCGGGAGAAAGGCGAATTTGGGATCGTCCGAATATCTCGAAAGTTGCGTATCTTGTGAGTTTACTCGTCGCTCTTGACGCGTGTTGCGGTCGAACGGGTAAACGGCGGGCTTGGATGCTCGCTCGAATCTTGAGTCCAATCCCACCGGATCGTCCACGTGTGCGTAACATTTGGATTAACGAAATTCCCACTGTCCCTATCTCCGACGACGAAGAACCATAATTTCCTTTAGATATCGTCAACGCAAGCATGAGCGAGCTACGTAAAATCTCTCGGTCGGTGGACGCCCGGTGCGGGCGTCGCACGACCGACGAAATATTTCGCCCAATTTCAAGGTACCTGGGCACGTAGCTGCGCATTTTCCTCGACGCACGCCATCGAGGGAACGAACGTCGTCGGGAGACGTAGCGAAACTCGTCACGTAGGGTCTAACGGGGAAACGAGAAATCCTCGGTCGGTGGACGCCCGGTGCGGGCGTCGCACGACCGACGAAAAAAAGTCAGCACAATTACAGAGTCTCTGGGCACAAAACCGCGACGCTTCGTCTACGTAGGCTATCGGGAGAAAGGCGAATTTGGGATCGTCCGAATATCTCGAAAGTTGCGTATCTTGTGAGTTTACTCGTCGCTCTTGACGCGTGTTGCGGTCGAACGGGTAAACGGCGGGCTTGGATGCTCGCTCGAATCTTGAGTCCAATCCCACCGGATCGTCCACGTGTGCGTAACATTTGGATTAACGAAATTCCCACTGTCCCTATCTCCGACGACGAAGAACCATAATTTCCTTTAGATATCGTCAACGCAAGCATGAGCGAGCTACGTAAAATCTCTCGGTCGGTGGACGCCCGGTGCGGGCGTCGCACGACCGACGAAATATTTCGCCCAATTTCAAGGTACCTGGGCACGTAGCTGCGCATTTTCCTCGACGCACGCCATCGAGGGAACGAACGTCGTCGGGAGACGTAGCGAAACTCGTCACGTAGGGTCTAACGGGGAAACGAGAAATCCTCGGTCGGTGGACGCCCGGTGCGGGCGTCGCACGACCGACGAAAAAAAGTCAGCACAATTACAGAGTCTCTGGGCACAAAACCGCGACGCTTCGTCTACGTAGGCTATCGGGAGAAAGGCGAATTTGGGATCGTCCGAATATCTCGAAAGTTGCGTATCTTGTGAGTTTACTCGTCGCTCTTGACGCGTGT
>NC_057425.1:22940860-22968360 GCF_019457755.1 Venturia canescens | reverse complement strand
ACTGATGAGAAAAGCTTAACGTGATTATCGAGCAGTCAACGAATGACGTCGCACGACCGACGAAAAAAAGTCAGCACAATTACAGAGTCTCTGGGCACAAAACCGCGATGTCCCTATCTCCGACGACGAAGAACCATAATTTCCTTTAGATATCGTCAACGCAAGCATGAGCGAGCTACGTAAAATCTCTCGGTCGGTGGACGCCCGGTGCGGGCGTCGCACGACCGACGAAATATTTCGCCCAATTTCAAGGTACCTGGGCACGTAGCTGCGCATTTTCCTCGACGCACGCCATCGAGGGAACGAACGTCGTCGGGAGACGTAGCGAAACTCGTCACGTAGGGTCTAACGGGGAAACGAGAAATCCTCGGTCGGTGGACGCCCGGTGCGGGCGTCGCACGACCGACGAAAAAAAGTCAGCACAATTACAGAGTCTCTGGGCACAAAACCGCGATGCTTCGTCTACGTAGGCTATCGGGAGAAACGCGAATTTGGGATCGTCCGAATATCTCGAAAGTTGCGTATCTTGTGAGTTTACTCGTCGCTCTTGACGCGTGTTGCGGTCGAACGGGTAAACGGCGGGCTTGGATGCTCGCTCGAATCTTGAGTCCAATCCCACCGGATCGTCCACGTGTGCGTAACATTTGGTTTAACGAAATTCCCACTGTCCCTATCTCCGACGACGAAGAACCATAATTTCCTTTAGATATCGTCAACGCAAGCATGAGCGAGCTACGTAAAATCTCTCGGTCGGTGGACGCCCGGTGCGGGCGTCGCACGACCGACGAAATATTTCGCCCAATTTCAAGGTACCTGGGCACGTAGCTGCGCATTTTCCTCGACGCACGCCATCGAGGGAACGAACGTCGTCGGGAGACGTAGCGAAACTCGTCACGTAGGGTCTAACGGGGAAACGAGAAATCCTCGGTCGGTGGACGCCCGGTGCGGGCGTCGCACGACCGACGAAAAAAAGTCAGCACAATTACAGAGTCTCTGGGCACAAAACCGCGATGCTTCGTCTACGTAGGCTATCGGGAGAAAGGCGAATTTGGGATCGTCCGAATATCTCGAAAGTTGCGTATCTTGTGAGTTTACTCGTCGCTCTTGACGCGTGTTGCGGTCGAACGGGTAAACGGCGGGCTTGGATGCTCGCTCGAATCTTGAGTCCAATCCCACCGGATCGTCCACGTGTGCGTAACATTTGGTTTAACGAAATTCCCACTGTCCCTATCTCCGACGACGAAGAACCATAATTTCCTTTAGATATCGTCAACGCAAGCATGAGCGAGCTACGTAAAATCTCTCGGTCGGTGGACGCCCGGTGCGGGCGTCGCACGACCGACGAAAAATTTCGCCCAATTTCAAGGTACCTGGGCACGTAGCTGCGCATTTTCCTCGACGCACGCCATCGAGGGAACGAACGTCGTCGGGAGACGTAGCGAAACTCGTCACGTAGGGTCTAACGGGGAAACGAGAAATCCTCGGTCGGTGGACGCCCGGTGCGGGCGTCGCACGACCGACGAAAAAAAGTCAGCACAATTACAGAGTCTCTGGGCACAAAACCGCGATGCTTCGTCTACGTAGGCTATCGGGAGAAAGGCGAATTTGGGATCGTCCGAATATCTCGAAAGTTGCGTATCTTGTGAGTTTACTCGTCGCTCTTGACGCGTGTTGCGGTCGAACGGGTAAACGGCGGGCTTGGATGCTCGCTCGAATCTTGAGTCCAATCCCACCGGATCGTCCACGTGTGCGTAACATTTGGTTTAACGAAATTCCCACTGTCCCTATCTCCGACGACGAAGAACCATAATTTCCTTTAGATATCGTCAACGCAAGCATGAGCGAGCTACGTAAAATCTCTCGGTCGGTGGACGCCCGGTGCGGGCGTCGCACGACCGACGAAAAATTTCGCCCAATTTCAAGGTACCTGGGCACGTAGCTGCGCATTTTCCTCGACGCACGCCATCGAGGGAACGAACGTCGTCGGGAGACGTAGCGAAACTCGTCACGTAGGGTCTAACGGGGAAACGAGAAATCCTCGGTCGGTGGACGCCCGGTGCGGGCGTCGCACGACCGACGAAAAAAAGTCAGCACAATTACAGAGTCTCTGGGCACAAAACCGCGATGCTTCGTCTACGTAGGCTATCGGGAGAAAGGCGAATTTGGGATCGTCCGAATATCTCGAAAGTTGCGTATCTTGTGAGTTTACTCGTCGCTCTTGACGCGTGTTGCGGTCGAACGGGTAAACGGCGGGCTTGGATGCTCGCTCGAATCTTGAGTCCAATCCCACCGGATCGTCCACGTGTGCGTAACATTTGGTTTAACGAAATTCCCACTGTCCCTATCTCCGACGACGAAGAACCATAATTTCCTTTAGATATCGTCAACGCAAGCATGAGCGAGCTACGTAAAATCTCTCGGTCGGTGGACGCCCGGTGCGGGCGTCGCACGACCGACGAAAAATTTCGCCCAATTTCAAGGTACCTGGGCACGTAGCTGCGCATTTTCCTCGACGCACGCCATCGAGGGAACGAACGTCGTCGGGAGACGTAGCGAAACTCGTCACGTAGGGTCTAACGGGGAAACGAGAAATCCTCGGTCGGTGGACGCCCGGTGCGGGCGTCGCACGACCGACGAAAAAAAGTCAGCACAATTACAGAGTCTCTGGGCACAAAACCGCGATGCTTCGTCTACGTAGGCTATCGGGAGAAAGGCGAATTTGGGATCGTCCGAATATCTCGAAAGTTGCGTATCTTGTGAGTTTACTCGTCGCTCTTGACGCGTGTTGCGGTCGAACGGGTAAACGGCGGGCTTGGATGCTCGCTCGAATCTTGAGTCCAATCCCACCGGATCGTCCACGTGTGCGTAACATTTGGTTTAACGAAATTCCCACTGTCCCTATCTCCGACGACGAAGAACCATAATTTCCTTTAGATATCGTCAACGCAAGCATGAGCGAGCTACGTAAAATCTCTCGGTCGGTGGACGCCCGGTGCGGGCGTCGCACGACCGACGAAAAATTTCGCCCAATTTCAAGGTACCTGGGCACGTAGCTGCGCATTTTCCTCGACGCACGCCATCGAGGGAACGAACGTCGTCGGGAGACGTAGCGAAACTCGTCACGTAGGGTCTAACGGGGAAACGAGAAATCCTCGGTCGGTGGACGCCCGGTGCGGGCGTCGCACGACCGACGAAAAAAAGTCAGCACAATTACAGAGTCTCTGGGCACAAAACCGCGACGCTTCGTCTACGTAGGCTATCGGGAGAAAGGCGAATTTGGGATCGTCCGAATATCTCGAAAGTTGCGTATCTTGTGAGTTTACTCGTCGCTCTTGACGCGTGTTGCGGTCGAACGGGTAAACGGCGGGCTTGGATGCTCGCTCGAATCTTGAGTCCAATCCCACCGGATCGTCCACGTGTGCGTAACATTTGGATTAACGAAATTCCCACTGTCCCTATCTCCGACGACGAAGAACCATAATTTCCTTTAGATATCGTCAACGCAAGCATGAGCGAGCTACGTAAAATCTCTCGGTCGGTGGACGCCCGGTGCGGGCGTCGCACGACCGACGAAATATTTCGCCCAATTTCAAGGTACCTGGGCACGTAGCTGCGCATTTTCCTCGACGCACGCCATCGAGGGAACGAACGTCGTCGGGAGACGTAGCGAAACTCGTCACGTAGGGTCTAACGGGGAAACGAGAAATCCTCGGTCGGTGGACGCCCGGTGCGGGCGTCGCACGACCGACGAAAAAAAGTCAGCACAATTACAGAGTCTCTGGGCACAAAACCGCGATGCTTCGTCTACGTAGGCTATCGGGAGAAAGGCGAATTTGGGATCGTCCGAATATCTCGAAAGTTGCGTATCTTGTGAGTTTACTCGTCGCTCTTGACGCGTGTTGCGGTCGAACGGGTAAACGGCGGGCTTGGATGCTCGCTCGAATCTTGAGTCCAATCCCACCGGATCGTCCACGTGTGCGTAACATTTGGTTTAACGAAATTCCCACTGTCCCTATCTCCGACGACGAAGAACCATAATTTCCTTTAGATATCGTCAACGCAAGCATGAGCGAGCTACGTAAAATCTCTCGGTCGGTGGACGCCCGGTGCGGGCGTCGCACGACCGACGAAAAATTTCGCCCAATTTCAAGGTACCTGGGCACGTAGCTGCGCATTTTCCTCGACGCACGCCATCGAGGGAACGAACGTCGTCGGGAGACGTAGCGAAACTCGTCACGTAGGGTCTAACGGGGAAACGAGAAATCCTCGGTCGGTGGACGCCCGGTGCGGGCGTCGCACGACCGACGAAAAAAAGTCAGCACAATTACAGAGTCTCTGGGCACAAAACCGCGATGCTTCGTCTACGTAGGCTATCGGGAGAAAGGCGAATTTGGGATCGTCCGAATATCTCGAAAGTTGCGTATCTTGTGAGTTTACTCGTCGCTCTTGACGCGTGTTGCGGTCGAACGGGTAAACGGCGGGCTTGGATGCTCGCTCGAATCTTGAGTCCAATCCCACCGGATCGTCCACGTGTGCGTAACATTTGGTTTAACGAAATTCCCACTGTCCCTATCTCCGACGACGAAGAACCATAATTTCCTTTAGATATCGTCAACGCAAGCATGAGCGAGCTACGTAAAATCTCTCGGTCGGTGGACGCCCGGTGCGGGCGTCGCACGACCGACGAAAAATTTCGCCCAATTTCAAGGTACCTGGGCACGTAGCTGCGCATTTTCCTCGACGCACGCCATCGAGGGAACGAACGTCGTCGGGAGACGTAGCGAAACTCGTCACGTAGGGTCTAACGGGGAAACGAGAAATCCTCGGTCGGTGGACGCCCGGTGCGGGCGTCGCACGACCGACGAAAAAAAGTCAGCACAATTACAGAGTCTCTGGGCACAAAACCGCGACGCTTCGTCTACGTAGGCTATCGGGAGAAAGGCGAATTTGGGATCGTCCGAATATCTCGAAAGTTGCGTATCTTGTGAGTTTACTCGTCGCTCTTGACGCGTGTTGCGGTCGAACGGGTAAACGGCGGGCTTGGATGCTCGCTCGAATCTTGAGTCCAATCCCACCGGATCGTCCACGTGTGCGTAACATTTGGATTAACGAAATTCCCACTGTCCCTATCTCCGACGACGAAGAACCATAATTTCCTTTAGATATCGTCAACGCAAGCATGAGCGAGCTACGTAAAATCTCTCGGTCGGTGGACGCCCGGTGCGGGCGTCGCACGACCGACGAAATATTTCGCCCAATTTCAAGGTACCTGGGGCACGTAGCTGCGCATTTTCCTCGACGCACGCCATCGAGGGAACGAACGTCGTCGGGAGACGTAGCGAAACTCGTCACGTAGGGTCTAACGGGGAAACGAGAAATCCTCGGTCGGTGGACGCCCGGTGCGGGCGTCGCACGACCGACGAAAAAAAGTCAGCACAATTACAGAGTCTCTGGGCACAAAACCGCGATGCTTCGTCTACGTAGGCTATCGGGAGAAAGGCGAATTTGGGATCGTCCGAATATCTCGAAAGTTGCGTATCTTGTGAGTTTACTCGTCGCTCTTGACGCGTGTTGCGGTCGAACGGGTAAACGGCGGGCTTGGATGCTCGCTCGAATCTTGAGTCCAATCCCACCGGATCGTCCACGTGTGCGTAACATTTGGTTTAACGAAATTCCCACTGTCCCTATCTCCGACGACGAAGAACCATAATTTCCTTTAGATATCGTCAACGCAAGCATGAGCGAGCTACGTAAAATCTCTCGGTCGGTGGACGCCCGGTGCGGGCGTCGCACGACCGACGAAAAATTTCGCCCAATTTCAAGGTACCTGGGCACGTAGCTGCGCATTTTCCTCGACGCACGCCATCGAGGGAACGAACGTCGTCGGGAGACGTAGCGAAACTCGTCACGTAGGGTCTAACGGGGAAACGAGAAATCCTCGGTCGGTGGACGCCCGGTGCGGGCGTCGCACGACCGACGAAAAAAAGTCAGCACAATTACAGAGTCTCTGGGCACAAAACCGCGATGCTTCGTCTACGTAGGCTATCGGGAGAAAGGCGAATTTGGGATCGTCCGAATATCTCGAAAGTTGCGTATCTTGTGAGTTTACTCGTCGCTCTTGACGCGTGTTGCGGTCGAACGGGTAAACGGCGGGCTTGGATGCTCGCTCGAATCTTGAGTCCAATCCCACCGGATCGTCCACGTGTGCGTAACATTTGGTTTAACGAAATTCCCACTGTCCCTATCTCCGACGACGAAGAACCATAATTTCCTTTAGATATCGTCAACGCAAGCATGAGCGAGCTACGTAAAATCTCTCGGTCGGTGGACGCCCGGTGCGGGCGTCGCACGACCGACGAAAAATTTCGCCCAATTTCAAGGTACCTGGGCACGTAGCTGCGCATTTTCCTCGACGCACGCCATCGAGGGAACGAACGTCGTCGGGAGACGTAGCGAAACTCGTCACGTAGGGTCTAACGGGGAAACGAGAAATCCTCGGTCGGTGGACGCCCGGTGCGGGCGTCGCACGACCGACGAAAAAAAGTCAGCACAATTACAGAGTCTCTGGGCACAAAACCGCGATGCTTCGTCTACGTAGGCTATCGGGAGAAAGGCGAATTTGGGATCGTCCGAATATCTCGAAAGTTGCGTATCTTGTGAGTTTACTCGTCGCTCTTGACGCGTGTTGCGGTCGAACGGGTAAACGGCGGGCTTGGATGCTCGCTCGAATCTTGAGTCCAATCCCACCGGATCGTCCACGTGTGCGTAACATTTGGTTTAACGAAATTCCCACTGTCCCTATCTCCGACGACGAAGAACCATAATTTCCTTTAGATATCGTCAACGCAAGCATGAGCGAGCTACGTAAAATCTCTCGGTCGGTGGACGCCCGGTGCGGGCGTCGCACGACCGACGAAAAATTTCGCCCAATTTCAAGGTACCTGGGCACGTAGCAGCGCATTTTCCTCGACGCACGCCATCGAGGGAACGAACGTCGTCGGGAGACGTAGCGAAACTCGTCACGTAGGGTCTAACGGGGAAACGAGAAATCCTCGGTCGGTGGACGCCCGGTGCGGGCGTCGCACGACCGACGAAAAAAAGTCAGCACAATTACAGAGTCTCTGGGCACAAAACCGCGACGCTTCGTCTACGTAGGCTATCGGGAGAAAGGCGAATTTGGGATCGTCCGAATATCTCGAAAGTTGCGTATCTTGTGAGTTTACTCGTCGCTCTTGACGCGTGTTGCGGTCGAACGGGTAAACGGCGGGCTTGGATGCTCGCTCGAATCTTGAGTCCAATCCCACCGGATCGTCCACGTGTGCGTAACATTTGGATTAACGAAATTCCCACTGTCCCCTATCTCCGACGACGAAGAACCATAATTTCCTTTAGATATCGTCAACGCAAGCATGAGCGAGCTACGTAAAATCTCTCGGTCGGTGGACGCCCGGTGCGGGCGTCGCACGACCGACGAAATATTTCGCCCAATTTCAAGGTACCTGGGCACGTAGCTGCGCATTTTCCTCGACGCACGCCATCGAGGGAACGAACGTCGTCGGGAGACGTAGCGAAACTCGTCACGTAGGGTCTACGGGGAAACGAGAAATCCTCGGTCGGTGGACGCCCGGTGCGGGCGTCGCACGACCGACGAAAAAAAGTCAGCACAATTACAGAGTCTCTGGGCACAAAACCGCGATGCTTCGTCTACGTAGGCTATCGGGAGAAAGGCGAATTTGGGATCGTCCGAATATCTCGAAAGTTGCGTATCTTGTGAGTTTACTCGTCGCTCTTGACGCGTGTTGCGGTCGAACGGGTAAACGGCGGGCTTGGATGCTCGCTCGAATCTTGAGTCCAATCCCACCGGATCGTCCACGTGTGCGTAACATTTGGTTTAACGAAATTCCCACTGTCCCTATCTCCGACGACGAAGAACCATAATTTCCTTTAGATATCGTCAACGCAAGCATGAGCGAGCTACGTAAAATCTCTCGGTCGGTGGACGCCCGGTGCGGGCGTCGCACGACCGACGAAAAATTTCGCCCAATTTCAAGGTACCTGGGCACGTAGCTGCGCATTTTCCTCGACGCACGCCATCGAGGGAACGAACGTCGTCGGGAGACGTAGCGAAACTCGTCACGTAGGGTCTAACGGGGAAACGAGAAATCCTCGGTCGGTGGACGCCCGGTGCGGGCGTCGCACGACCGACGAAAAAAAGTCAGCACAATTACAGAGTCTCTGGGCACAAAACCGCGATGCTTCGTCTACGTAGGCTATCGGGAGAAAGGCGAATTTGGGATCGTCCGAATATCTCGAAAGTTGCGTATCTTGTGAGTTTACTCGTCGCTCTTGACGCGTGTTGCGGTCGAACGGGTAAACGGCGGGCTTGGATGCTCGCTCGAATCTTGAGTCCAATCCCACCGGATCGTCCACGTGTGCGTAACATTTGGTTTAACGAAATTCCCACTGTCCCTATCTCCGACGACGAAGAACCATAATTTCCTTTAGATATCGTCAACGCAAGCATGAGCGAGCTACGTAAAATCTCTCGGTCGGTGGACGCCCGGTGCGGGCGTCGCACGACCGACGAAAAATTTCGCCCAATTTCAAGGTACCTGGGCACGTAGCTGCGCATTTTCCTCGACGCACGCCATCGAGGGAACGAACGTCGTCGGGAGACGTAGCGAAACTCGTCACGTAGGGTCTAACGGGGAAACGAGAAATCCTCGGTCGGTGGACGCCCGGTGCGGGCGTCGCACGACCGACGAAAAAAAGTCAGCACAATTACAGAGTCTCTGGGCACAAAACCGCGACGCTTCGTCTACGTAGGCTATCGGGAGAAAGGCGAATTTGGGATCGTCCGAATATCTCGAAAGTTGCGTATCTTGTGAGTTTACTCGTCGCTCTTGACGCGTGTTGCGGTCGAACGGGTAAACGGCGGGCTTGGATGCTCGCTCGAATCTTGAGTCCAATCCCACCGGATCGTCCACGTGTGCGTAACATTTGGTTTAACGAAATTCCCACTGTCCCTATCTCCGACGACGAAGAACCATAATTTCCTTTAGATATCGTCAACGCAAGCATGAGCGAGCTACGTAAAATCTCTCGGTCGGTGGACGCCCGGTGCGGGCGTCGCACGACCGACGAAAAATTTCGCCCAATTTCAAGGTACCTGGGCACGTAGCTGCGCATTTTCCTCGACGCACGCCATCGAGGGAACGAACGTCGTCGGGAGACGTAGCGAAACTCGTCACGTAGGGTCTAACGGGGAAACGAGAAATCCTCGGTCGGTGGACGCCCGGTGCGGGCGTCGCACGACCGACGAAAAAAAGTCAGCACAATTACAGAGTCTCTGGGCACAAAACCGCGATGCTTCGTCTACGTAGGCTATCGGGAGAAAGGCGAATTTGGGATCGTCCGAATATCTCGAAAGTTGCGTATCTTGTGAGTTTACTCGTCGCTCTTGACGCGTGTTGCGGTCGAACGGGTAAACGGCGGGCTTGGATGCTCGCTCGAATCTTGAGTCCAATCCCACCGGATCGTCCACGTGTGCGTAACATTTGGTTTAACGAAATTCCCACTGTCCCTATCTCCGACGACGAAGAACCATAATTTCCTTTAGATATCGTCAACGCAAGCATGAGCGAGCTACGTAAAATCTCTCGGTCGGTGGACGCCCGGTGCGGGCGTCGCACGACCGACGAAAAATTTCGCCCAATTTCAAGGTACCTGGGCACGTAGCTGCGCATTTTCCTCGACGCACGCCATCGAGGGAACGAACGTCGTCGGGAGACGTAGCGAAACTCGTCACGTAGGGTCTAACGGGGAAACGAGAAATCCTCGGTCGGTGGACGCCCGGTGCGGGCGTCGCACGACCGACGAAAAAAAGTCAGCACAATTACAGAGTCTCTGGGCACAAAACCGCGATGCTTCGTCTACGTAGGCTATCGGGAGAAAGGCGAATTTGGGATCGTCCGAATATCTCGAAAGTTGCGTATCTTGTGAGTTTACTCGTCGCTCTTGACGCGTGTTGCGGTCGAACGGGTAAACGGCGGGCTTGGATGCTCGCTCGAATCTTGAGTCCAATCCCACCGGATCGTCCACGTGTGCGTAACATTTGGTTTAACGAAATTCCCACTGTCCCTATCTCCGACGACGAAGAACCATAATTTCCTTTAGATATCGTCAACGCAAGCATGAGCGAGCTACGTAAAATCTCTCGGTCGGTGGACGCCCGGTGCGGGCGTCGCACGACCGACGAAAAATTTCGCCCAATTTCAAGGTACCTGGGCACGTAGCTGCGCATTTTCCTCGACGCACGCCATCGAGGGAACGAACGTCGTCGGGAGACGTAGCGAAACTCGTCACGTAGGGTCTAACGGGGAAACGAGAAATCCTCGGTCGGTGGACGCCCGGTGCGGGCGTCGCACGACCGACGAAAAAAAGTCAGCACAATTACAGAGTCTCTGGGCACAAAACCGCGACGCTTCGTCTACGTAGGCTATCGGGAGAAAGGCGAATTTGGGATCGTCCGAATATCTCGAAAGTTGCGTATCTTGTGAGTTTACTCGTCGCTCTTGACGCGTGTTGCGGTCGAACGGGTAAACGGCGGGCTTGGATGCTCGCTCGAATCTTGAGTCCAATCCCACCGGATCGTCCACGTGTGCGTAACATTTGGATTAACGAAATTCCCACTGTCCCTATCTCCGACGACGAAGAACCATAATTTCCTTTAGATATCGTCAACGCAAGCATGAGCGAGCTACGTAAAATCTCTCGGTCGGTGGACGCCCGGTGCGGGCGTCGCACGACCGACGAAATATTTCGCCCAATTTCAAGGTACCTGGGCACGTAGCTGCGCATTTTCCTCGACGCACGCCATCGAGGGAACGAACGTCGTCGGGAGACGTAGCGAAACTCGTCACGTAGGGTCTAACGGGGAAACGAGAAATCCTCGGTCGGTGGACGCCCGGTGCGGGCGTCGCACGACCGACGAAAAAAAGTCAGCACAATTACAGAGTCTCTGGGCACAAAACCGCGACGCTTCGTCTACGTAGGCTATCGGGAGAAAGGCGAATTTGGGATCGTCCGAATATCTCGAAAGTTGCGTATCTTGTGAGTTTACTCGTCGCTCTTGACGCGTGTTGCGGTCGAACGGGTAAACGGCGGGCTTGGATGCTCGCTCGAATCTTGAGTCCAATCCCACCGGATCGTCCACGTGTGCGTAACATTTGGTTTAACGAAATTCCCACTGTCCCTATCTCCGACGACGAAGAACCATAATTTCCTTTAGATATCGTCAACGCAAGCATGAGCGAGCTACGTAAAATCTCTCGGTCGGTGGACGCCCGGTGCGGGCGTCGCACGACCGACGAAAAATTTCGCCCAATTTCAAGGTACCTGGGCACGTAGCTGCGCATTTTCCTCGACGCACGCCATCGAGGGAACGAACGTCGTCGGGAGACGTAGCGAAACTCGTCACGTAGGGTCTAACGGGGAAACGAGAAATCCTCGGTCGGTGGACGCCCGGTGCGGGCGTCGCACGACCGACGAAAAAAAGTCAGCACAATTACAGAGTCTCTGGGCACAAAACCGCGACGCTTCGTCTACGTAGGCTATCGGGAGAAAGGCGAATTTGGGATCGTCCGAATATCTCGAAAGTTGCGTATCTTGTGAGTTTACTCGTCGCTCTTGACGCGTGTTGCGGTCGAACGGGTAAACGGCGGGCTTGGATGCTCGCTCGAATCTTGAGTCCAATCCCACCGGATCGTCCACGTGTGCGTAACATTTGGATTAACGAAATTCCCACTGTCCCTATCTCCGACGACGAAGAACCATAATTTCCTTTAGATATCGTCAACGCAAGCATGAGCGAGCTACGTAAAATCTCTCGGTCGGTGGACGCCCGGTGCGGGCGTCGCACGACCGACGAAATATTTCGCCCAATTTCAAGGTACCTGGGCACGTAGCTGCGCATTTTCCTCGACGCACGCCATCGAGGGAACGAACGTCGTCGGGAGACGTAGCGAAACTCGTCACGTAGGGTCTAACGGGGAAACGAGAAATCCTCGGTCGGTGGACGCCCGGTGCGGGCGTCGCACGACCGACGAAAAAAAGTCAGCACAATTACAGAGTCTCTGGGCACAAAACCGCGATGCTTCGTCTACGTAGGCTATCGGGAGAAAGGCGAATTTGGGATCGTCCGAATATCTCGAAAGTTGCGTATCTTGTGAGTTTACTCGTCGCTCTTGACGCGTGTTGCGGTCGAACGGGTAAACGGCGGGCTTGGATGCTCGCTCGAATCTTGAGTCCAATCCCACCGGATCGTCCACGTGTGCGTAACATTTGGTTTAACGAAATTCCCACTGTCCCTATCTCCGACGACGAAGAACCATAATTTCCTTTAGATATCGTCAACGCAAGCATGAGCGAGCTACGTAAAATCTCTCGGTCGGTGGACGCCCGGTGCGGGCGTCGCACGACCGACGAAAAATTTCGCCCAATTTCAAGGTACCTGGGCACGTAGCTGCGCATTTTCCTCGACGCACGCCATCGAGGGAACGAACGTCGTCGGGAGACGTAGCGAAACTCGTCACGTAGGGTCTAACGGGGAAACGAGAAATCCTCGGTCGGTGGACGCCCGGTGCGGGCGTCGCACGACCGACGAAAAAAAGTCAGCACAATTACAGAGTCTCTGGGCACAAAACCGCGACGCTTCGTCTACGTAGGCTATCGGGAGAAAGGCGAATTTGGGATCGTCCGAATATCTCGAAAGTTGCGTATCTTGTGAGTTTACTCGTCGCTCTTGACGCGTGTTGCGGTCGAACGGGTAAACGGCGGGCTTGGATGCTCGCTCGAATCTTGAGTCCAATCCCACCGGATCGTCCACGTGTGCGTAACATTTGGATTAACGAAATTCCCACTGTCCCTATCTCCGACGACGAAGAACCATAATTTCCTTTAGATATCGTCAACGCAAGCATGAGCGAGCTACGTAAAATCTCTCGGTCGGTGGACGCCCGGTGCGGGCGTCGCACGACCGACGAAATATTTCGCCCAATTTCAAGGTACCTGGGCACGTAGCTGCGCATTTTCCTCGACGCACGCCATCGAGGGAACGAACGTCGTCGGGAGACGTAGCGAAACTCGTCACGTAGGGTCTAACGGGGAAACGAGAAATCCTCGGTCGGTGGACGCCCGGTGCGGGCGTCGCACGACCGACGAAAAAAAGTCAGCACAATTACAGAGTCTCTGGGCACAAAACCGCGATGCTTCGTCTACGTAGGCTATCGGGAGAAAGGCGAATTTGGGATCGTCCGAATATCTCGAAAGTTGCGTATCTTGTGAGTTTACTCGTCGCTCTTGACGCGTGTTGCGGTCGAACGGGTAAACGGCGGGCTTGGATGCTCGCTCGAATCTTGAGTCCAATCCCACCGGATCGTCCACGTGTGCGTAACATTTGGTTTAACGAAATTCCCACTGTCCCTATCTCCGACGACGAAGAACCATAATTTCCTTTAGATATCGTCAACGCAAGCATGAGCGAGCTACGTAAAATCTCTCGGTCGGTGGACGCCCGGTGCGGGCGTCGCACGACCGACGAAAAATTTCGCCCAATTTCAAGGTACCTGGGCACGTAGCTGCGCATTTTCCTCGACGCACGCCATCGAGGGAACGAACGTCGTCGGGAGACGTAGCGAAACTCGTCACGTAGGGTCTAACGGGGAAACGAGAAATCCTCGGTCGGTGGACGCCCGGTGCGGGCGTCGCACGACCGACGAAAAAAAGTCAGCACAATTACAGAGTCTCTGGGCACAAAACCGCGATGCTTCGTCTACGTAGGCTATCGGGAGAAAGGCGAATTTGGGATCGTCCGAATATCTCGAAAGTTGCGTATCTTGTGAGTTTACTCGTCGCTCTTGACGCGTGTTGCGGTCGAACGGGTAAACGGCGGGCTTGGATGCTCGCTCGAATCTTGAGTCCAATCCCACCGGATCGTCCACGTGTGCGTAACATTTGGTTTAACGAAATTCCCACTGTCCCTATCTCCGACGACGAAGAACCATAATTTCCTTTAGATATCGTCAACGCAAGCATGAGCGAGCTACGTAAAATCTCTCGGTCGGTGGACGCCCGGTGCGGGCGTCGCACGACCGACGAAAAATTTCGCCCAATTTCAAGGTACCTGGGCACGTAGCTGCGCATTTTCCTCGACGCACGCCATCGAGGGAACGAACGTCGTCGGGAGACGTAGCGAAACTCGTCACGTAGGGTCTAACGGGGAAACGAGAAATCCTCGGTCGGTGGACGCCCGGTGCGGGCGTCGCACGACCGACGAAAAAAAGTCAGCACAATTACAGAGTCTCTGGGCACAAATCCGCGATGCTTCGTCTACGTAGGCTATCGGGAGAAAGGCGAATTTGGGATCGTCCGAATATCTCGAAAGTTGCGTATCTTGTGAGTTTACTCGTCGCTCTTGACGCGTGTTGCGGTCGAACGGGTAAACGGCGGGCTTGGATGCTCGCTCGAATCTTGAGTCCAATCCCACCGGATCGTCCACGTGTGCGTAACATTTGGTTTAACGAAATTCCCACTGTCCCTATCTCCGACGACGAAGAACCATAATTTCCTTTAGATATCGTCAACGCAAGCATGAGCGAGCTACGTAAAATCTCTCGGTCGGTGGACGCCCGGTGCGGGCGTCGCACGACCGACGAAAAATTTCGCCCAATTTCAAGGTACCTGGGCACGTAGCTGCGCATTTTCCTCGACGCACGCCATCGAGGGAACGAACGTCGTCGGGAGACGTAGCGAAACTCGTCACGTAGGGTCTAACGGGGAAACGAGAAATCCTCGGTCGGTGGACGCCCGGTGCGGGCGTCGCACGACCGACGAAAAAAAGTCAGCACAATTACAGAGTCTCTGGGCACAAAACCGCGACGCTTCGTCTACGTAGGCTATCGGGAGAAAGGCGAATTTGGGATCGTCCGAATATCTCGAAAGTTGCGTATCTTGTGAGTTTACTCGTCGCTCTTGACGCGTGTTGCGGTCGAACGGGTAAACGGCGGGCTTGGATGCTCGCTCGAATCTTGAGTCCAATCCCACCGGATCGTCCACGTGTGCGTAACATTTGGATTAACGAAATTCCCACTGTCCCTATCTCCGACGACGAAGAACCATAATTTCCTTGATATCGTCAACGCAAGCATGAGCGAGCTACGTAAAATCTCTCGGTCGGTGGACGCCCGGTGCGGGCGTCGCACGACCGACGAAATATTTCGCCCAATTTCAAGGTACCTGGGCACGTAGCTGCGCATTTTCCTCGACGCACGCCATCGAGGGAACGAACGTCGTCGGGAGACGTAGCGAAACTCGTCACGTAGGGTCTAACGGGGAAACGAGAAATCCTCGGTCGGTGGACGCCCGGTGCGGGCGTCGCACGACCGACGAAAAAAAGTCAGCACAATTACAGAGTCTCTGGGGCACAAAACCGCGATGCTTCGTCTACGTAGGCTATCGGGAGAAAGGCGAATTTGGGATCGTCCGAATATCTCGAAAGTTGCGTATCTTGTGAGTTTACTCGTCGCTCTTGACGCGTGTTGCGGTCGAACGGGTAAACGGCGGGCTTGGATGCTCGCTCGAATCTTGAGTCCAATCCCACCGGATCGTCCACGTGTGCGTAACATTTGGTTTAACGAAATTCCCACTGTCCCTATCTCCGACGACGAAGAACCATAATTTCCTTTAGATATCGTCAACGCAAGCATGAGCGAGCTACGTAAAATCTCTCGGTCGGTGGACGCCCGGTGCGGGCGTCGCACGACCGACGAAAAATTTCGCCCAATTTCAAGGTACCTGGGCACGTAGCTGCGCATTTTCCTCGACGCACGCCATCGAGGGAACGAACGTCGTCGGGAGACGTAGCGAAACTCGTCACGTAGGGTCTAACGGGGAAACGAGAAATCCTCGGTCGGTGGACGCCCGGTGCGGGCGTCGCACGACCGACGAAAAAAAGTCAGCACAATTACAGAGTCTCTGGGCACAAAACCGCGACGCTTCGTCTACGTAGGCTATCGGGAGAAAGGCGAATTTGGGATCGTCCGAATATCTCGAAAGTTGCGTATCTTGTGAGTTTACTCGTCGCTCTTGACGCGTGTTGCGGTCGAACGGGTAAACGGCGGGCTTGGATGCTCGCTCGAATCTTGAGTCCAATCCCACCGGATCGTCCACGTGTGCGTAACATTTGGATTAACGAAATTCCCACTGTCCCTATCTCCGACGACGAAGAACCATAATTTCCTTTAGATATCGTCAACGCAAGCATGAGCGAGCTACGTAAAATCTCTCGGTCGGTGGACGCCCGGTGCGGGCGTCGCACGACCGACGAAAAATTTCGCCCAATTTCAAGGTACCTGGGCACGTAGCTGCGCATTTTCCTCGACGCACGCCATCGAGGGAACGAACGTCGTCGGGAGACGTAGCGAAACTCGTCACGTAGGGTCTAACGGGGGAAACGAGAAATCCTCGGTCGGTGGACGCCCGGTGCGGGCGTCGCACGACCGACGAAAAAAAGTCAGCACAATTACAGAGTCTCTGGGCACAAAACCGCGATGCTTCGTCTACGTAGGCTATCGGGAGAAAGGCGAATTTGGGATCGTCCGAATATCTCGAAAGTTGCGTATCTTGTGAGTTTACTCGTCGCTCTTGACGCGTGTTGCGGTCGAACGGGTAAACGGCGGGCTTGGATGCTCGCTCGAATCTTGAGTCCAATCCCACCGGATCGTCCACGTGTGCGTAACATTTGGTTTAACGAAATTCCCACTGTCCCTATCTCCGACGACGAAGAACCATAATTTCCTTTAGATATCGTCAACGCAAGCATGAGCGAGCTACGTAAAATCTCTCGGTCGGTGGACGCCCGGTGCGGGCGTCGCACGACCGACGAAAAATTTCGCCCAATTTCAAGGTACCTGGGCACGTAGCTGCGCATTTTCCTCGACGCACGCCATCGAGGGAACGAACGTCGTCGGGAGACGTAGCGAAACTCGTCACGTAGGGTCTAACGGGGAAACGAGAAATCCTCGGTCGGTGGACGCCCGGTGCGGGCGTCGCACGACCGACGAAAAAAAGTCAGCACAATTACAGAGTCTCTGGGCACAAAACCGCGATGCTTCGTCTACGTAGGCTATCGGGAGAAAGGCGAATTTGGGATCGTCCGAATATCTCGAAAGTTGCGTATCTTGTGAGTTTACTCGTCGCTCTTGACGCGTGTTGCGGTCGAACGGGTAAACGGCGGGCTTGGATGCTCGCTCGAATCTTGAGTCCAATCCCACCGGATCGTCCACGTGTGCGTAACATTTGGTTTAACGAAATTCCCACTGTCCCTATCTCCGACGACGAAGAACCATAATTTCCTTTAGATATCGTCAACGCAAGCATGAGCGAGCTACGTAAAATCTCTCGGTCGGTGGACGCCCGGTGCGGGCGTCGCACGACCGACGAAAAATTTCGCCCAATTTCAAGGTACCTGGGCACGTAGCTGCGCATTTTCCTCGACGCACGCCATCGAGGGAACGAACGTCGTCGGGAGACGTAGCGAAACTCGTCACGTAGGGTCTAACGGGGAAACGAGAAATCCTCGGTCGGTGGACGCCCGGTGCGGGCGTCGCACGACCGACGAAAAAAAGTCAGCACAATTACAGAGTCTCTGGGCACAAAACCGCGATGCTTCGTCTACGTAGGCTATCGGGAGAAAGGCGAATTTGGGATCGTCCGAATATCTCGAAAGTTGCGTATCTTGTGAGTTTACTCGTCGCTCTTGACGCGTGTTGCGGTCGAACGGGTAAACGGCGGGCTTGGATGCTCGCTCGAATCTTGAGTCCAATCCCACCGGATCGTCCACGTGTGCGTAACATTTGGTTTAACGAAATTCCCACTGTCCCTATCTCCGACGACGAAGAACCATAATTTCCTTTAGATATCGTCAACGCAAGCATGAGCGAGCTACGTAAAATCTCTCGGTCGGTGGACGCCCGGTGCGGGCGTCGCACGACCGACGAAAAATTTCGCCCAATTTCAAGGTACCTGGGCACGTAGCTGCGCATTTTCCTCGACGCACGCCATCGAGGGAACGAACGTCGTCGGGAGACGTAGCGAAACTCGTCACGTAGGGTCTAACGGGGAAACGAGAAATCCTCGGTCGGTGGACGCCCGGTGCGGGCGTCGCACGACCGACGAAAAAAAGTCAGCACAATTACAGAGTCTCTGGGCACAAAACCGCGACGCTTCGTCTACGTAGGCTATCGGGAGAAAGGCGAATTTGGGATCGTCCGAATATCTCGAAAGTTGCGTATCTTGTGAGTTTACTCGTCGCTCTTGACGCGTGTTGCGGTCGAACGGGTAAACGGCGGGCTTGGATGCTCGCTCGAATCTTGAGTCCAATCCCACCGGATCGTCCACGTGTGCGTAACATTTGGATTAACGAAATTCCCACTGTCCCTATCTCCGACGACGAAGAACCATAATTTCCTTTAGATATCGTCAACGCAAGCATGAGCGAGCTACGTAAAATCTCTCGGTCGGTGGACGCCCGGTGCGGGCGTCGCACGACCGACGAAAAATTTCGCCCAATTTCAAGGTACCTGGGCACGTAGCTGCGCATTTTCCTCGACGCACGCCATCGAGGGAACGAACGTCGTCGGGAGACGTAGCGAAACTCGTCACGTAGGGTCTAACGGGGAAACGAGAAATCCTCGGTCGGTGGACGCCCGGTGCGGGCGTCGCACGACCGACGAAAAAAAGTCAGCACAATTACAGAGTCTCTGGGCACAAAACCGCGATGCTTCGTCTACGTAGGCTATCGGGAGAAAGGCGAATTTGGGATCGTCCGAATATCTCGAAAGTTGCGTATCTTGTGAGTTTACTCGTCGCTCTTGACGCGTGTTGCGGTCGAACGGGTAAACGGCGGGCTTGGATGCTCGCTCGAATCTTGAGTCCAATCCCACCGGATCGTCCACGTGTGCGTAACATTTGGTTTAACGAAATTCCCACTGTCCCTATCTCCGACGACGAAGAACCATAATTTCCTTTAGATATCGTCAACGCAAGCATGAGCGAGCTACGTAAAATCTCTCGGTCGGTGGACGCCCGGTGCGGGCGTCGCACGACCGACGAAAAATTTCGCCCAATTTCAAGGTACCTGGGCACGTAGCTGCGCATTTTCCTCGACGCACGCCATCGAGGGAACGAACGTCGTCGGGAGACGTAGCGAAACTCGTCACGTAGGGTCTAACGGGGAAACGAGAAATCCTCGGTCGGTGGACGCCCGGTGCGGGCGTCGCACGACCGACGAAAAAAAGTCAGCACAATTACAGAGTCTCTGGGCACAAAACCGCGACGCTTCGTCTACGTAGGCTATCGGGAGAAAGGCGAATTTGGGATCGTCCGAATATCTCGAAAGTTGCGTATCTTGTGAGTTTACTCGTCGCTCTTGACGCGTGTTGCGGTCGAACGGGTAAACGGCGGGCTTGGATGCTCGCTCGAATCTTGAGTCCAATCCCACCGGATCGTCCACGTGTGCGTAACATTTGGATTAACGAAATTCCCACTGTCCCTATCTCCGACGACGAAGAACCATAATTTCCTTTAGATATCGTCAACGCAAGCATGAGCGAGCTACGTAAAATCTCTCGGTCGGTGGACGCCCGGTGCGGGCGTCGCACGACCGACGAAATATTTCGCCCAATTTCAAGGTACCTGGGCACGTAGCTGCGCATTTTCCTCGACGCACGCCATCGAGGGAACGAACGTCGTCGGGAGACGTAGCGAAACTCGTCACGTAGGGTCTAACGGGGAAACGAGAAATCCTCGGTCGGTGGACGCCCGGTGCGGGCGTCGCACGACCGACGAAAAAAAGTCAGCACAATTACAGAGTCTCTGGGCACAAAACCGCGATGCTTCGTCTACGTAGGCTATCGGGAGAAAGGCGAATTTGGGATCGTCCGAATATCTCGAAAGTTGCGTATCTTGTGAGTTTACTCGTCGCTCTTGACGCGTGTTGCGGTCGAACGGGTAAACGGCGGGCTTGGATGCTCGCTCGAATCTTGAGTCCAATCCCACCGGATCGTCCACGTGTGCGTAACATTTGGTTTAACGAAATTCCCACTGTCCCTATCTCCGACGACGAAGAACCATAATTTCCTTTAGATATCGTCAACGCAAGCATGAGCGAGCTACGTAAAATCTCTCGGTCGGTGGACGCCCGGTGCGGGCGTCGCACGACCGACGAAAAATTTCGCCCAATTTCAAGGTACCTGGGCACGTAGCTGCGCATTTTCCTCGACGCACGCCATCGAGGGAACGAACGTCGTCGGGAGACGTAGCGAAACTCGTCACGTAGGGTCTAACGGGGAAACGAGAAATCCTCGGTCGGTGGACGCCCGGTGCGGGCGTCGCACGACCGACGAAAAAAAGTCAGCACAATTACAGAGTCTCTGGGCACAAAACCGCGATGCTTCGTCTACGTAGGCTATCGGGAGAAAGGCGAATTTGGGATCGTCCGAATATCTCGAAAGTTGCGTATCTTGTGAGTTTACTCGTCGCTCTTGACGCGTGTTGCGGTCGAACGGGTAAACGGCGGGCTTGGATGCTCGCTCGAATCTTGAGTCCAATCCCACCGGATCGTCCACGTGTGCGTAACATTTGGTTTAACGAAATTCCCACTGTCCCTATCTCCGACGACGAAGAACCATAATTTCCTTTAGATATCGTCAACGCAAGCATGAGCGAGCTACGTAAAATCTCTCGGTCGGTGGACGCCCGGTGCGGGCGTCGCACGACCGACGAAAAATTTCGCCCAATTTCAAGGTACCTGGGCACGTAGCTGCGCATTTTCCTCGACGCACGCCATCGAGGGAACGAACGTCGTCGGGAGACGTAGCGAAACTCGTCACGTAGGGTCTAACGGGGAAACGAGAAATCCTCGGTCGGTGGACGCCCGGTGCGGGCGTCGCACGACCGACGAAAAAAAGTCAGCACAATTACAGAGTCTCTGGGCACAAAACCGCGATGCTTCGTCTACGTAGGCTATCGGGAGAAAGGCGAATTTGGGATCGTCCGAATATCTCGAAAGTTGCGTATCTTGTGAGTTTACTCGTCGCTCTTGACGCGTGTTGCGGTCGAACGGGTAAACGGCGGGCTTGGATGCTCGCTCGAATCTTGAGTCCAATCCCACCGGATCGTCCACGTGTGCGTAACATTTGGTTTAACGAAATTCCCACTGTCCCTATCTCCGACGACGAAGAACCATAATTTCCTTTAGATATCGTCAACGCAAGCATGAGCGAGCTACGTAAAATCTCTCGGTCGGTGGACGCCCGGTGCGGGCGTCGCACGACCGACGAAAAATTTCGCCCAATTTCAAGGTACCTGGGCACGTAGCTGCGCATTTTCCTCGACGCACGCCATCGAGGGAACGAACGTCGTCGGGAGACGTAGCGAAACTCGTCACGTAGGGTCTAACGGGGAAACGAGAAATCCTCGGTCGGTGGACGCCCGGTGCGGGCGTCGCACGACCGACGAAAAAAAGTCAGCACAATTACAGAGTCTCTGGGCACAAAACCGCGATGCTTCGTCTACGTAGGCTATCGGGAGAAAGGCGAATTTGGGATCGTCCGAATATCTCGAAAGTTGCGTATCTTGTGAGTTTACTCGTCGCTCTTGACGCGTGTTGCGGTCGAACGGGTAAACGGCGGGCTTGGATGCTCGCTCGAATCTTGAGTCCAATCCCACCGGATCGTCCACGTGTGCGTAACATTTGGTTTAACGAAATTCCCACTGTCCCTATCTCCGACGACGAAGAACCATAATTTCCTTTAGATATCGTCAACGCAAGCATGAGCGAGCTACGTAAAATCTCTCGGTCGGTGGACGCCCGGTGCGGGCGTCGCACGACCGACGAAAAATTTCGCCCAATTTCAAGGTACCTGGGCACGTAGCTGCGCATTTTCCTCGACGCACGCCATCGAGGGAACGAACGTCGTCGGGAGACGTAGCGAAACTCGTCACGTAGGGTCTAACGGGGAAACGAGAAATCCTCGGTCGGTGGACGCCCGGTGCGGGCGTCGCACGACCGACGAAAAAAAGTCAGCACAATTACAGAGTCTCTGGGCACAAAACCGCGATGCTTCGTCTACGTAGGCTATCGGGAGAAAGGCGAATTTGGGATCGTCCGAATATCTCGAAAGTTGCGTATCTTGTGAGTTTACTCGTCGCTCTTGACGCGTGTTGCGGTCGAACGGGTAAACGGCGGGCTTGGATGCTCGCTCGAATCTTGAGTCCAATCCCACCGGATCGTCCACGTGTGCGTAACATTTGGTTTAACGAAATTCCCACTGTCCCTATCTCCGACGACGAAGAACCATAATTTCCTTTAGATATCGTCAACGCAAGCATGAGCGAGCTACGTAAAATCTCTCGGTCGGTGGACGCCCGGTGCGGGCGTCGCACGACCGACGAAAAATTTCGCCCAATTTCAAGGTACCTGGGCACGTAGCTGCGCATTTTCCTCGACGCACGCCATCGAGGGAACGAACGTCGTCGGGAGACGTAGCGAAACTCGTCACGTAGGGTCTAACGGGGAAACGAGAAATCCTCGGTCGGTGGACGCCCGGTGCGGGCGTCGCACGACCGACGAAAAAAAGTCAGCACAATTACAGAGTCTCTGGGCACAAAACCGCGACGCTTCGTCTACGTAGGCTATCGGGAGAAAGGCGAATTTGGGATCGTCCGAATATCTCGAAAGTTGCGTATCTTGTGAGTTTACTCGTCGCTCTTGACGCGTGTTGCGGTCGAACGGGTAAACGGCGGGCTTGGATGCTCGCTCGAATCTTGAGTCCAATCCCACCGGATCGTCCACGTGTGCGTAACATTTGGATTAACGAAATTCCCACTGTCCCTATCTCCGACGACGAAGAACCATAATTTCCTTTAGATATCGTCAACGCAAGCATGAGCGAGCTACGTAAAATCTCTCGGTCGGTGGACGCCCGGTGCGGGCGTCGCACGACCGACGAAATATTTCGCCCAATTTCAAGGTACCTGGGCACGTAGCTGCGCATTTTCCTCGACGCACGCCATCGAGGGAACGAACGTCGTCGGGAGACGTAGCGAAACTCGTCACGTAGGGTCTAACGGGGAAACGAGAAATCCTCGGTCGGTGGACGCCCGGTGCGGGCGTCGCACGACCGACGAAAAAAAGTCAGCACAATTACAGAGTCTCTGGGCACAAAACCGCGATGCTTCGTCTACGTAGGCTATCGGGAGAAAGGCGAATTTGGGATCGTCCGAATATCTCGAAAGTTGCGTATCTTGTGAGTTTACTCGTCGCTCTTGACGCGTGTTGCGGTCGAACGGGTAAACGGCGGGCTTGGATGCTCGCTCGAATCTTGAGTCCAATCCCACCGGATCGTCCACGTGTGCGTAACATTTGGTTTAACGAAATTCCCACTGTCCCTATCTCCGACGACGAAGAACCATAATTTCCTTTAGATATCGTCAACGCAAGCATGAGCGAGCTACGTAAAATCTCTCGGTCGGTGGACGCCCGGTGCGGGCGTCGCACGACCGACGAAAAATTTCGCCCAATTTCAAGGTACCTGGGCACGTAGCTGCGCATTTTCCTCGACGCACGCCATCGAGGGAACGAACGTCGTCGGGAGACGTAGCGAAACTCGTCACGTAGGGTCTAACGGGGAAACGAGAAATCCTCGGTCGGTGGACGCCCGGTGCGGGCGTCGCACGACCGACGAAAAAAAGTCAGCACAATTACAGAGTCTCTGGGCACAAAACCGCGACGCTTCGTCTACGTAGGCTATCGGGAGAAAGGCGAATTTGGGATCGTCCGAATATCTCGAAAGTTGCGTATCTTGTGAGTTTACTCGTCGCTCTTGACGCGTGTTGCGGTCGAACGGGTAAACGGCGGGCTTGGATGCTCGCTCGAATCTTGAGTCCAATCCCACCGGATCGTCCACGTGTGCGTAACATTTGGATTAACGAAATTCCCACTGTCCCTATCTCCGACGACGAAGAACCATAATTTCCTTTAGATATCGTCAACGCAAGCATGAGCGAGCTACGTAAAATCTCTCGGTCGGTGGACGCCCGGTGCGGGCGTCGCACGACCGACGAAATATTTCGCCCAATTTCAAGGTACCTGGGCACGTAGCTGCGCATTTTCCTCGACGCACGCCATCGAGGGAACGAACGTCGTCGGGAGACGTAGCGAAACTCGTCACGTAGGGTCTAACGGGGAAACGAGAAATCCTCGGTCGGTGGACGCCCGGTGCGGGCGTCGCACGACCGACGAAAAAAAGTCAGCACAATTACAGAGTCTCTGGGCACAAAACCGCGACGCTTCGTCTACGTAGGCTATCGGGAGAAAGGCGAATTTGGGATCGTCCGAATATCTCGAAAGTTGCGTATCTTGTGAGTTTACTCGTCGCTCTTGACGCGTGTTGCGGTCGAACGGGTAAACGGCGGGCTTGGATGCTCGCTCGAATCTTGAGTCCAATCCCACCGGATCGTCCACGTGTGCGTAACATTTGGATTAACGAAATTCCCACTGTCCCTATCTCCGACGACGAAGAACCATAATTTCCTTTAGATATCGTCAACGCAAGCATGAGCGAGCTACGTAAAATCTCTCGGTCGGTGGACGCCCGGTGCGGGCGTCGCACGACCGACGAAATATTTCGCCCAATTTCAAGGTACCTGGGCACGTAGCTGCGCATTTTCCTCGACGCACGCCATCGAGGGAACGAACGTCGTCGGGAGACGTAGCGAAACTCGTCACGTAGGGTCTAACGGGGAAACGAGAAATCCTCGGTCGGTGGACGCCCGGTGCGGGCGTCGCACGACCGACGAAAAAAAGTCAGCACAATTACAGAGTCTCTGGGCACAAAACCGCGATGCTTCGTCTACGTAGGCTATCGGGAGAAAGGCGAATTTGGGATCGTCCGAATATCTCGAAAGTTGCGTATCTTGTGAGTTTACTCGTCGCTCTTGACGCGTGTTGCGGTCGAACGGGTAAACGGCGGGCTTGGATGCTCGCTCGAATCTTGAGTCCAATCCCACCGGATCGTCCACGTGTGCGTAACATTTGGTTTAACGAAATTCCCACTGTCCCTATCTCCGACGACGAAGAACCATAATTTCCTTTAGATATCGTCAACGCAAGCATGAGCGAGCTACGTAAAATCTCTCGGTCGGTGGACGCCCGGTGCGGGCGTCGCACGACCGACGAAAAATTTCGCCCAATTTCAAGGTACCTGGGCACGTAGCTGCGCATTTTCCTCGACGCACGCCATCGAGGGAACGAACGTCGTCGGGAGACGTAGCGAAACTCGTCACGTAGGGTCTAACGGGGAAACGAGAAATCCTCGGTCGGTGGACGCCCGGTGCGGGCGTCGCACGACCGACGAAAAAAAGTCAGCACAATTACAGAGTCTCTGGGCACAAAACCGCGACGCTTCGTCTACGTAGGCTATCGGGAGAAAGGCGAATTTGGGATCGTCCGAATATCTCGAAAGTTGCGTATCTTGTGAGTTTACTCGTCGCTCTTGACGCGTGTTGCGGTCGAACGGGTAAACGGCGGGCTTGGATGCTCGCTCGAATCTTGAGTCCAATCCCACCGGATCGTCCACGTGTGCGTAACATTTGGATTAACGAAATTCCCACTGTCCCTATCTCCGACGACGAAGAACCATAATTTCCTTTAGATATCGTCAACGCAAGCATGAGCGAGCTACGTAAAATCTCTCGGTCGGTGGACGCCCGGTGCGGGCGTCGCACGACCGACGAAATATTTCGCCCAATTTCAAGGTACCTGGGCACGTAGCTGCGCATTTTCCTCGACGCACGCCATCGAGGGAACGAACGTCGTCGGGAGACGTAGCGAAACTCGTCACGTAGGGTCTAACGGGGAAACGAGAAATCCTCGGTCGGTGGACGCCCGGTGCGGGCGTCGCACGACCGACGAAAAAAAGTCAGCACAATTACAGAGTCTCTGGGCACAAAACCGCGATGCTTCGTCTACGTAGGCTATCGGGAGAAAGGCGAATTTGGGATCGTCCGAATATCTCGAAAGTTGCGTATCTTGTGAGTTTACTCGTCGCTCTTGACGCGTGTTGCGGTCGAACGGGTAAACGGCGGGCTTGGATGCTCGCTCGAATCTTGAGTCCAATCCCACCGGATCGTCCACGTGTGCGTAACATTTGGTTTAACGAAATTCCCACTGTCCCTATCTCCGACGACGAAGAACCATAATTTCCTTTAGATATCGTCAACGCAAGCATGAGCGAGCTACGTAAAATCTCTCGGTCGGTGGACGCCCGGTGCGGGCGTCGCACGACCGACGAAAAATTTCGCCCAATTTCAAGGTACCTGGGCACGTAGCTGCGCATTTTCCTCGACGCACGCCATCGAGGGAACGAACGTCGTCGGGAGACGTAGCGAAACTCGTCACGTAGGGTCTAACGGGGAAACGAGAAATCCTCGGTCGGTGGACGCCCGGTGCGGGCGTCGCACGACCGACGAAAAAAAGTCAGCACAATTACAGAGTCTCTGGGCACAAAACCGCGATGCTTCGTCTACGTAGGCTATCGGGAGAAACGCGAATTTGGGATCGTCCGAATATCTCGAAAGTTGCGTATCTTGTGAGTTTACTCGTCGCTCTTGACGCGTGTTGCGGTCGAACGGGTAAACGGCGGGCTTGGATGCTCGCTCGAATCTTGAGTCCAATCCCACCGGATCGTCCACGTGTGCGTAACATTTGGTTTAACGAAATTCCCACTGTCCCTATCTCCGACGACGAAGAACCATAATTTCCTTTAGATATCGTCAACGCAAGCATGAGCGAGCTACGTAAAATCTCTCGGTCGGTGGACGCCCGGTGCGGGCGTCGCACGACCGACGAAATATTTCGCCCAATTTCAAGGTACCTGGGCACGTAGCTGCGCATTTTCCTCGACGCACGCCATCGAGGGAACGAACGTCGTCGGGAGACGTAGCGAAACTCGTCACGTAGGGTCTAACGGGGAAACGAGAAATCCTCGGTCGGTGGACGCCCGGTGCGGGCGTCGCACGACCGACGAAAAAAAGTCAGCACAATTACAGAGTCTCTGGGCACAAAACCGCGACGCTTCGTCTACGTAGGCTATCGGGAGAAAGGCGAATTTGGGATCGTCCGAATATCTCGAAAGTTGCGTATCTTGTGAGTTTACTCGTCGCTCTTGACGCGTGTTGCGGTCGAACGGGTAAACGGCGGGCTTGGATGCTCGCTCGAATCTTGAGTCCAATCCCACCGGATCGTCCACGTGTGCGTAACATTTGGATTAACGAAATTCCCACTGTCCCTATCTCCGACGACGAAGAACCATAATTTCCTTTAGATATCGTCAACGCAAGCATGAGCGAGCTACGTAAAATCTCTCGGTCGGTGGACGCCC